>NC_091471.1:356756598-356801598 GCF_036971445.1 Narcine bancroftii | reverse complement strand
TAAACCTGCTTAATAATTCCTTGAGGAGAGCTCTCACTTGATGTTACTGCTGTCATGTCAGATCGTCTGCATTTCCCAGAAGGTGTGTTCAGTGTCTCCTGCTATCTGACTAGACAAGAAGTCCTGGGTGACCTCACTATTGAAGTTGCAGCCTGCTGAGCAGTTCATTTAATTTGGAGATGCACCATGGTAACAGGCCCTTCCAGTCCAAAAGCCCATACTGCCAAATACACTCAATAAAAAAATTTAACCTACTAACCCCATACATCTTCGCAACGTGGGAGGAAACCCATGCATACACTGGGAGAATGTACAAACACCTTGCAGACAGCAGCAGGTTCAAACCTGGGTCTCTGGTGGCAGGAATTGTGTTGTGTTGACCACTGTTCTAACTGCTGCCCTGGCTGGATAAGCTGGAACCTTTGACCCTGGAGTATGGAAGGATGAGAGGTGACATTAATAAGGTATAAATCATGAGGGATATAGATAAGTTGCTAGTAATACATGAGGTAAACAATTAGAGTATTTAAAATACACTTGGACAGGTAGAGTCCTAGCATATTTGTCGCATAGAAACAGTTCACACCGACCAACTTCCTGTCCAAGTTGACATTCTGTCCCATTTGCCTGCATTTAGTTGATATCTTTCTAAACCCTTCCTACATGAGCATCTATCCAAATATCTCAGTGGCATGAAACTTTTTTCCAAACCTCATGTGATGACATTTTGTTCATTTTTATCCTATATAGATGTACAATGCAAGCAATTCCTGCGACAAAGCTGAGTGAAGTTTATCAAGAAGCTTTGAAATCTGCAGTTATTGGAATTGATGAAGGACAGTTTGTAAGCTTGGTTACTCATTTTACTTCAAACTTTAAAGTGTGTGGTAAATTAAAAAAGTTTAGTTTGTTCAAAATCTTTATGCTGATTGATGACCTTCCATGTACCTTCACTCTATTAAGAAGCTTATGGTGAAAAGTATTCTTTTCTATGTCAATTACTTTAGAACAATGTGACTTGCAAAATGCTCTTTCGAACTACTCTGCTCTTGCCCATTGTGCACTAAGCAGATTGGAACTAAAACTCTGGTGCTATACCACATCAGAGACTTGTACTAAGTTGTATATCTTCACTACCCAATCTTGGTCTCACGACTGAGAAGAGGTTTTACATTCCTCATTGCTTTGTGCCTTGCGCTATTTTCTAATGTTACCCCACATTGATTAACTGACCGAGTTGCTAATTAAACACAAGTAAAGGTGCTCAAATACTTCCCTTTCCCCAGTTTCCAGATTGTGTTGAATTCTCTGAGGAAATGGCCAACAAAGGGAAGACTGTGATTGTAGCAGCACTAGACGGAACATTTCAGCGAAAAGTAAGTGGAAGATATTAGAAGGACCATTAGGACCATCGTGTTTAAAGTTTGTGCTACCCTTTCTATGTTCTCACTGGTCTTTCACACCACTCAATACTGTACTCCATTTTGTGTTGACTTAGGCATTGATAGTTTTCATGAAATATACTTGGGGAAGGATTTCTGATGAACTCCCTATTTTTCCACTTTGAACATCCAGTCCTTTCTGCAAGACTTTACAGTTAGGAGAACACAAGCCAGTCCTTGTCAAGGGCTCAGTAGTGGAGAGGGTCAAGAACTTCAAATTTCTGGGGTTTCCATGTTGATGCGAGGAGTTTGAGGAGATTCGGTACATCACCGAGAAATCAAACTTCTGCAGGTCCATCGTAGTGAGCGTTGCATCATTGTCTGGCACGGAGGCGCCAACGCTCAGGACAAGGAAAAAACTCTAGAGGGTTGTTAACTTGGCCTGTGACATCACAGGCACCAGACTTCACTCCATCGAGGACAAGAGGTGGGGTCTCTATCCTCAAGGACCCCCATCACCAGGCGATTTCCTCTTCACTCTGCTCCCATCAGGAAAAAGGTACAGGAGCCTGAAGGCGAGCACTCAGCGGCACAAGGATAGCTTCTTCCCCGCTGCCATCGGATTCTTGAATGGACAATAAACCACTGATTATTTTAAGTTTTTCTTGCACTATTTTTTTTCATTTATTTGGTAAAGTGGTTTATATAATTGTTTGCATTGTGATGAAATTCGTAACATGTTCATGGCAAGAAATTCTGATTGAGGATTTGAGAGTGGAGAGAAATTTGGTGGTTCTGCTGCCCAAGACAATTAAATCACACCCATACCTCATCAAACAGTATATGGTGTGGACAAACAATGGGGGTTTTCATTGATGATTTGCATTTGTAGGGGAAGGTGATGGAGAGGGCTTTTGCTGTGGGGAAAGATAGAAGGCTTTCTCTTTTAAGTGACCCTCCCAGTGAATGTGCTACATGAAAGTGTCGACATCTATGCTTATTATCAGTACACAAGTTATTGTCTGTATTTTTTTCCTCCAGGCTTTTGGCAACATTTTGAACCTAGTTCCACTGGCAGAGAGCGTGGTGAAACTAAGTGCTGTGTGCATGAAATGTTATCGAGAAGCTGCCTACACCAAGAGACTGGGTTTTGAAAAAGAGGTTTGTGTTTGTTACTCTTTTCTCTTTGTCTAAGGGCATTCCTTTGAACTCTTCCTCGAATCAGATTCTGGGCTCTATGTATTTATTTATTTGGCCACTCACATGTCAGCTTTGCAACTTCTGCAGTGAATCAGCGAAGGGTAAGATCAATATCAGGTCATCACCGGCAAGCATTCATATGATTTTTAAAAATTTGGTGTGTTGGCGGGATTTTCTGTCATTTCAAGGCAGTTTGATCCTTTGCATAGTTCCTTGAAAATACTTTTAATCAGCTGCACTTCCTGCATCCATGGTTGCGAGGTTAAAAATGGTTGTAATGTCTGGACTGGCAACTTAGCTGAGATGCGTTGACTCAGCACTCCACCCAGGGCCACAGACCTTCCCAGTGAGGCCGAACTTTACATGCCCTTTGTGCAACCTAATTTACTGCAGTTGGTGCACTCCGTCTGAGAGGCCTCCTCGCCATTGCTGAGAGACTGTTTTGCCAAACCCTCCGTCTGTGCAGAGCCAAACATTTCCATTCCCCTTGGCCTTTCTAACACAGATGTGTCTGTCCTCTGCCTTCTCCGCAGCCAGGGTGAAACCTAACATGGACTTGAGGAACAACATGTATTCCTCACGGATAGTCTTAAACTCAATGGCATGAGCATCGATCTTTTCGATTTTAGTTAACTCCACCTCTATCTGGTTCCACTGTTTCCAAAGTTTTACCTGCTCCTTTCTCATTCCTCAAGGATCCAGTGTGTCTCAGTGGAATACAAAACAAGGTCAAAGAGCTGATTTTTAAAGGGGATTTCATGCAGGAGCATATTGTGGAGACGTGGATAGTTAATGGGGTCAATGAGCTTCAGGCCCTCTGAACTATTAGGCGAGCTGGAGAGATTTATATAAAACAAGTTCAATCATGCTCTTAAATTAGCAAATTGATGGTGAGAGAAAGAAAACTAATCCCGTCGCTAATACCTTTCTTGTTTTGGGGGGAGGGGGCAGGGGTGTGTGAGTGGAGGTTAAATATTGCTTTAACAAAGAAATCTGAATTGTAGTGGCTAATTGATTTGTAATGAATAGCTCATCAATCCTTCAAGCATGCATCACAGCAAATGTGTAGAGCATGTCAGACAGAAAAATTGTTTCTTGGGAATAAATCAAATAGAGAACAGTTGTGTGTAG
The DNA here is from genome assembly GCF_036971445.1 of Narcine bancroftii. Classification (NCBI taxonomy): domain Eukaryota; kingdom Metazoa; phylum Chordata; class Chondrichthyes; order Torpediniformes; family Narcinidae; genus Narcine; species Narcine bancroftii. The sequence goes on along the minus strand of NC_091471.1, from coordinate 356,797,885 downwards.
GTGTGCAATCAAAACTTTGGACGTCTGAATTTTAGAGGGCGGGGCAGGACTGGGATTTAAGGGAAGAGGTTGAGTTGGAGGGGTTTGTGGGAAAATTTAAAAGTTATCTAGAGCACAGCTGCCCTTTGAGGATAGGGTGAATTTACAGCATAGAAATGGGCCCTTTGGTCTGCAAGTCCATTGCTAACATACTGACCGTAATCCTGTTTACCTGAATTTAATTCAGCTTGGTAATCTGGTTAGGCTTTTATTTGGGGGGGGGGAAGGGGGGCTGTAGGCCAGCTGGAGTAGCAGAGGGGAGGCTGGGTGTCATGAGGTTTAAACCTGAAGTACTGGGCCAGGGACTAGGAGTTGATGTTGGGCAATGAGGATGGGAAGGATGAGAGTTGCGGGATTATTTAGAAGCATAGAACACGACAACAAAGAAGCAGGCATTTTGGACAAGTCTACACCAAACTATTTTTCTGCCTAGTCCCATTGACCTTCATACTCTCCCATACCTATCTGAATTTTTCTTAAATGTCAAAATCAAGCCTGCATTCACCTCTTCTGCTGGTTTTCCTCCCCCAATGTTCTCTAAAAATCTTGCCTTTCACCCTTAACGAATGTCCTCTCGTTATTTTCTCACCCCACCTCAGTGGAAAAAGCCACCTTATAATTTTGTATATCTCTAGTAAATCTCCTCTCATTGTCCAATGCTCCAGAGAATAGAGTCCTAACCTGTTTAACCTTACCCTCTAACTCAGTTCCTCAAGTCCTGGCAACATACTTGCAAATCTTCTCTGTATTCTTTCAATTTTACTGATGTCTTTCCTGTGGTTAGGTGACCAAAAATGCATACAATACTTCAAATTTAGCCTCTCCAATATCTCATACCACTTTGCCATAACATCTCAACTCCGTTTCTCACTATTTTGAACAATGTGCCAAAAGCTCCCTTTATGACCCTATCTACCTGTGGCATCACTTTCAGGAAACTGTGTATATGTATTCCATATCCCTTTGATCCTCACTCCTCTGCCCTACCATTTACCGAGCAAATCCAACCATGGTTAGTCCTTCCAAAGTGCAACACCTCACATTTGTCTGCATTAAATTCCATCTGCCATTTTGCAGCCCACTTGGCCAGCTGGTCCAGATACCACTTAAAGATTTGAAAGCCTACTTCACTGTCCATTGCACCTCCGATCTTTGTGACATCTGTAAATTTTCTGATCCAGTTTACCACTTCATCATCCAGATCGTTGATATAGATAACAAACAACAATGATCCCAGCACTGATCCCTGAGGCACATCACTAGTCACAGGCCTCCAGTTAGAGAGGCCATTATCTACTATCTGGCTTCTCCCACAAAGCCACTGTTTAAATCAAATTTATGGCCTATTCCTGAATACTGAGCCAGTGGCTATGGATGTCTCACGATTCTCTGCCAGGGCCCTTGCAATTTCTACACTGGCCTCCCTCAAGGTCTTAGGGAATATCTTGCCAGTCCATGGGGATTTATCCACCCTTATTTGCCTGAAGGCAGCAAGCAGCTCCTCCTCTGTAATCCATGACCTCGCTGCTTGTTTACCTCACTTTTATACTCTCATGTCCATCTCGAGTAAATGCAGATACAAAAAAAAACATTTACCAAGAACCTTCTCCCAACCAGGTGCAGCAGGGTAATTTCTCCATGATCCTCAGGCCAAGTCTGTTTTAAGAACATCTTTTATTGTGAAGTTCCTCAAGACAGACGTACCTGTTTATCAGCTTCTATCATGACTTCAGCACTGGTACAATGTTGAAATGATGACGACCATTTTGTGTAAAGTAAGATCCCTCAGGCAACAGATGTGATGACAGGATAATTTATTTTTAATGATATTGATTGTGAGTTTAATACTGAATGAATTAGGTCTCTGAACTACTTTGATGTAGTGTTATAACATGGAAAAGCTTGGTACAAGTCCTTTAGCCCGTAAAGCTTGCTGACCAACACAAACTTACTCCACAATCAGTTCCTCCCTCACAGACCATAACCCTAACCCCCATTTTATTCTGCCTCCATGTGCCTATCTAAAGTCTCTTAAATGCCCCTCTTGTAATGGTTCTAGTGTTGCTGCATCTTTTGTATCCACACAAAATTGGAGAGAGTGCAAATATGTCCGAGGATGTTGCCAGTCACATGAGCCTGAGCATAACTGGGAGATTGAGCAGGCTAAGGTTTTATTCCTTGGAACACAGGATGATGAGGGGTGATCTCATAGAGGTGCACAAAATTCTGAGAGGAATAGATTGGGTGAACACACAGTCTTTTGCCCAGAGTAGGGGAATTGGTAACCAGGCTACAGTGGTTCTCAACCTTTTTCGGTCAAAAGCCCACCTGGCTTCTGGCCTAACATGCCATGGCCCAGTAGTAGCAATGATTGAGCAATATTTTCAAGTCAAAGGTAACTCGGTAATTAACACATGGAAACATGAGCCTCTGGCTGAGACCCACTGGAAGGTGAGGGGGAGAGATTTAACAGGAATCGGAGAGTAACCTTTTTGCACAGGGGATGGTGAGTGTATGGAGTAAGCTGCCAGAGTATGTGGTTGATGGAGTCACTATTGCAACAATTAAGAAAGAATGGATAGGATAGGTTTGGAGGGATATGTGCCAAATGCAGGCAGGTGGAACTACTGTCAGTGTGCCATTTTGGTTGGTGTGTGTGAAGTTGGGTCGAATAGCCTGTTTCCATGCTGTGTAACTTTGAGAACTTCCAAGCAAGGCCTTGATTTATTTATTCTATCCAAAAGATAGCACATCTAGCCATCTTGCACTCTCTCAGTGCTGGACTGAAGTACCAACCGAGATTTGAATCCACAGCATAAGGAAATTGACAAACATCCAGAGTCAACAATTTGGATTTGTGATTTTTGAATCAAACTACAGTTTTGGATCATTTAAAACTGTGATTTCAAATTAAATGTGAAATTTTAGTGTAATGTTGAGCACAAAACTACTGATTTTTGTAAAGGACAATCAGATGTTTGATGGTATTCTTGGAAGACTATCTACCATCTCTATCTTGTCTAACCCATGTAGCTGTAGAAGCACCATACTGGTTGAATCTTGTTTTAGGGCAATGATAATGGCCCATATCCTGTGAGTGAATGCATTTCTTTTTTAAAAGCCTGGAAAGGACTTGAACCCTCAACCTTCCGTCTCAAGAAATTAAAACTCATTGACATGATTTGTACTGTAAGTCAAAGTATATGGGGGCCACTGCTAAAAAGGGGATGAATGCTGAATTAATGGAAGATTTCCAGGAGTGAGGGTAAGGGACATTTTATTGGGTAAAGACATCAAGGCTGTGAATGAATGGAGTTGGAATGAACCACAATGCGATGGAATGCTGAAATGTTTTTGAGGTGCTGAATCTGCAGTCCCTTTGAGGATGACTGAAGTGCATGACATAAAGGTGGAGAACCACTGCACCCTGGTTACCGCTTCCCCTACTCTGGGCAAAAGACTGTGGTGTTCACCCAATCTATTCCTCTTAGAATTTTGTATGTCATGGTTTCAAAGCCAGAGGACATGGTACCTTGGACCTTTCCCCTTGTGTTACATAGTTTGCATTACACAAACGTACAGGAAAAACTTGGCAGGTCACACAGCATCAATAGGAAGTAAAAGGTAACCAATGTTTCGGGCCTGAGCCTATCTATCATGTGGGTGTTCCATGACCTGCTGAGTTTCTCCAGCACATTTGTGAATGACCCTCGAACCCCCCCCCCCCCCCAGCTTCTGCATAATTTTTTTTAATTTAGCTAGACGTGTCAAGTTCAATGCCTTGCTCGTTTCTCCAGGTCGAGGTGATTGGCGGGATGGATATGTACCGAGCCACCTGTAGGCTCTGCTACTTTGAGAACGATCATCTGCTGGTCAAGCAGGAGGACAAGGAAAATGAGGTTTCCCACCAACCAGCAAAAACTGGACAGTGCTTGGTTTCAAATCGGCCTACCTTTGGGGACAAGGGCAAATTCCCGAGGAAACTTTTTGAAAACCTGCAGCTCCCAAGCAGCATGGCTTTCTCCTGAGGTTTACCCCCAGTGCTGCATTCACTATTGTCATTCCTTTTGCCCTTTATTGTGAAGTCTCAACTGTGGAGGGGACAGTCTTCATTTCTTGATCAATTGCCACAGTACCTAAAGCGATGGAAGTGTTTGATCCAAACTCCGAGCAACTTCTCCATCACAGTGAGCAGAGCCTCCAAACATAACCCTGTTTGCCATGTAGTTCTGGAGCAAGAGCTGTAATAAGAAAAATGTGCTTTTTGGTGACTAATATTTTCTTGAGAGAGTTTTCTGGGACTGGTTTATTGAAGTCGTCACATGGGAAATTTGCACCATGGTTCATCAATAATTTCTGAATCTGAAGTGCTAACAACTCCACCGGAGCCAGTTGAATTCATTTGAGGTTGCAATGTTAGTTTGAAGATATTCATTTGTATTGTTGGCAATTATCAACTTGGCTGCCAGTTGATCATTAACAATTCTGTGGTATATTGGTGAGGAGGAGGGAAAAAAACTCCATTTTCTAACTGATTAATTGATCCTGCACAGTTTGAGATTTTGTATCAAGGTTGACAATTTTGAAGGCAATTATTTCAAAGGTTATGAATTTTTAAATTTGTTTATCAAGTCTGTGGCTTCAGAATGGGCAGTTTTGATACCAATGTTACTATTGCAGTAACAGGTGGGAAATGCTGTAATAAAATGTACTTAACACATCTTGCTTGTCAAACCTTTATCAAGTTTTTAAAAAAAATAAAAAACTTTTGGCCCATTTTGGCCCACGAGTCTGTGCCACCGAATTAACCTCCTCCCCCCCCCCCCCTACATTTTGAACAGTGGGAGGAAACCAGAGACCCTGGGGGAAAACCCATGCAGACACAGGGAGAATGTACCAAATCCTTCCAATTTGAACCCTGGTCCCAATTGCTGGCGCTTTAAAAGGCGTTGCACTAACCGCTACGCTAACTGTGCTGCTCCAATGTCGAGATCTTTGGTCCAACTGTTTCCTGCTGCTGCTTCAATGGCCCTCCCATGTCCTAATTTCACCTTTATGTAATTAGCTTTACAAGTAACCCCTAGAATATAAAGTCACTACCTTCAAAATAACTGTTTATTGGTACATCAGGTGGAATTCTTGTTGATCAGTGACATTTTGTGTTTGATTTGGAAGCCTCTGTCTGAACAGAATTAATAAAATAACATACATTGCCTTATGAGGTCTAATACATTTCATTAACAATGGACAGGCATCAATGTATACAATAAATGACAAGATGTGCTGGAAAGATCCATGCCAATTTATCCAAAATTTATTTGGGAATTAAATCTTTGGTTCAGTCTAATGTGGAAGAAATGCTTTGCTTAAAAAGCCTATATGGTGTCAATATTTTTTTTTAAATAATCACAGCAACTAAGCAAGGTCATTATAAAGCAATATTTCACCAAAGCAAATTTACAAATAAATTTTATTTTGCTGACCATGAAAGCACCATTGAAAAGGATAATTACAGCTGAAACCCTGGCTTCTGCACCAGTCACCTGGTTTATTGGATAGCCTTCAGAGTATTCAGGTCGACTAAAATACAAACAGAAACCATCAGAGGCTTCCAACTGAAAACTCATGGGAGGAGCACTCTCCCCAATTTGCAATGTCCAAAAATGTCAGGCACAAGTAATGAGTAGCCAGGCTGAGTGCAGATAACTCAGCATTACCTTGATCAACCTTACTAGAGGTCAACTCTGGTCATCCTATTAATAATGCAAGAAATAACCAAGGAACTTTCATATTTAAATAATCCATTTTGCACTGAGAAGTGCATAAATAAGGCAAAAAGCATATATATTTGTGCTTGCTAGATAGATTCAAACTCCTTACACAGCACATATTTCACGCCCATAAATGGTGATAGATCAGAAGATTTAGAAATTTAGAAGAGGTGAGCACATGTGACTGATCCTGTGTAATTCTATCTTGTTCTGTTATACAACATCCTGATCTGCACCAGACAGGGATTCAGCCTGAAGCCACCAATCAGAATTCAACTTGACCTTCACAGCAAATATCTAACTCATGAGACAACACATCCACTGCATCTGGATTTTTTTTTTACATTCAATCAACAAATGTTGCCATGTACCAAAAGTTAAATGACATTATCCCATCATTTAAAGCCTCAGTTCAGTAGTTTATATACTACAAAGAGATTTTGGTTATTAATGCAAATGCAAATAAAGTTTCACAAAAAAATTCTCAATCATCCCATTACAAATGTTCACTTCAATGCCTGGAACTAATCGACTTCTTCACAGCTCCCTAAACCGCTTTGAATATATACTCCAGTGATCTCTCTTGCCCTCTGAATTCACCATGGTTGGCTTATTGTTTTGGTGAGGCTACTTTATACATAGAGGATATACCGAGGGAGCAAACGAAAATCATACAGGAAGTCTAAAGGTGAAGTGCAAGAGTTGCAGGATCCCAAAATGGGCATTAACTGTTCAGCCCAATAATGATTCAGGCACTCATTGTATGCAATATGAATATTTTAGATATTTCTAATCAGTGTTGATCGACGCAGATGGTCCAGCCAGCTCACTGACCACAAGTAATTTGATATTCATTTTACTGCATGGGTGCAGTGCAGCCTTTCCCATTCTTGTGCAATAATCAGTGAACAAATGCAAATAGAGAACAAAATTGTAACACGAAAATCAGCTGATTTATTCCACCTCTGCCTTGGGCTGCACAACTCGAGGACAGGACAATCTGTGACCTCCATAAAATTGGTCTCCCATCAGCTAACCATCTGATCTGGGTAACTGATCAACAAAAAAAACCTGGAAGAAAGTGTGAAGCATTTACCCCAGCATTAACATTTCCAAAGATCTATAAATATTTGGTGATGCTAATTTGTGCACAGCAAAATCCCACACTCAGCAGTATAATTGTCAGATCAATGCTTGCTGTTTGAGGGGCGAAGGCAGCTGAAAGATCAGAACACCATGCAAGGGGTAGGGGAGAAATATTGCTCCAACTCCTATCACCTCTAAAGGTTATGAATTAATTAACAATCTCAAGCCCATGATTCCTATTACGCCATGTTAACAAAACTTAAGTCTCCAGCTTCCCCAATATGCAGAGCTTTTATGCTTCTTTGCTAGTTCCTAACCAATCTATTAAAATGCTTACCCATTTCCCCTGTATTGTCTGAAGTAGAACAATATACAGAGTGTGGCCAGTCCTTGCTCACCTGCAAACAAGGGATCTCCAAGCTCCATATCATTCAGGTTACCAGAAATGCAAAGCTACTGAAAATCTGCACTCTGTATTTACAATCCCCGTTGCCATAATAAAAAAAAAGCACTTGATCCAAGCAGTTTAAAAAATAAATAACTGAAAAGCTTGAAGCCGAGCTTAAAAAAAAGTTGACTTCCAGCACTGCTATTTGATGTGCTCCTTCAATGTTCAGAGCACAATTGGAATGCACGACAAACTGAACCACAACTGTTTGAGGATCAATTGCTTAAAGCTTCCAGCAAAACAGGGATGCACAATCCCCAGATCAGTCCCCAAGGGATGTACAACACACAAGGTCATAGAACAACAACCTGCTGTATTTTGGGTTTTTTCCCCCAAAATGTATGTAATAGTTGGTGTTTTATTTGGGATTGTTTTACTGACACAGATCAGTAAATTAATGACATTATTTGAATGATGGGATGGATTTTCACAATTTCCTGAGGATTTTTCCAATGGTTATGACTTATGGAGCAAAGACTTCAGCAGTTGACACAAACATCAATTTCCAACATACTTATTAGGACATGGATTTCTGGACTTTGTGAACTTCAGGGATGCGGAATGGAACGTCCTTTAAAAAGGCGGACAGAAGAGTGGTTCTCAACCTTTCTTTCCCCCACTCACATTCCACCTTGTAATTCCTTACTAATCACAGAGCATCCAGAGAACCATTTTTACAACTTGGCACATACCTATAATTTCTTCCAATTTTTCTCAAAAGCCCATGTACACTTTGACAGTAGCTTTCGAAAAAATCAAGCAAATCATTGCACAGGTAACTACTTTGCTCCATTTCAACAGTTTAAAAAAAAATGTAGACATACAGCAATGGTAACAGGCCATTTCAGCCCACAAATCCATGACACCCAATTTACACCCAATTAACCTACACCCCTGGTTCGTTTTTGAAGGGTTGGAGGAAACTGGAGCCCCTGGGGAAAACCCACACAGACACGGGGAGAACTTCCAAACTCCTTACAGATTCGAACTCCAGCCCGATCAATGGTGCTGTAAAAGCATTGCGCTAACCCAGGAGTGGCCAACCTTTTAGTTTTTAATTTAGACATACAGCACGGTAACAGGTCATTTTAGCAAACGAGTACATACTGGGGGGTGTAGGTTAATCGGGTGGCACAGACCCGTGGGCCGAAATGGCCTGTTACCATGCTGTATGTCTAAATTAAAAATTTAAAGGTCGGTCACCCCTGCACTAACCGCAACGCCAACTGTGCTGCCCAAGCAATGGGCCACAAGGAAACCTTAACTTTAAGTTCCATCTTTAAAGTCTTGCCTGGGGTGAAATGGCAGGAACCTATGGCTCATGACGGACACTAGTGAGTGTAAGCAGTTCAGACTGGAAGAAAATAGCATCTTAAACATACCCAACTCAAGTGCACGTTAGAGGTCAACAGAAGCTAAGGAAGTTAATTTCAAAACTCCAGACATATCACACTTTTAAAATGAAATTAGTGGTCATTCAGCTAGAGTGAAGACGAGAGTGACTGATAAAGTAATGGAAGGGGTTAGGGTGATGTCCCCAAATGGCTTCATTTAAGATGTAATGTTCTCAATGCATGTCTGCAGAAACACATCCCTTTTCTAGGTTATTAGATGATTGTAAATGACCAAATTATTCAAATTTATTTTTGTTCTTTAATTACTGATATTGGGTGGATTCAATACAGCCCTTTGCACAGGAAAATATAAACCAGCAACTCCCCCTACCAATGTTTTCTCTCTTAACTGGAGATCTTTCTTTCCAGATCATTTTCTTTTGGATCAGGGGTATCCAAAGTGGTCAATGGGTCGATTCAAGGGCTCGATAAATGCCAGGGGATTGAAAGGGGAGGGTCAGTGATTCCCAGGGAGTGGAGGGGTTGATCAACCTGCAGTGGAAAGTAGGGGCAGATCAACGGAAAATAGCGCCAAACTCTCGCAAGAGCGGGCCTTGGTGGCTGTCATGTTGTATTTGGCTTCAACCTTTGAATAAGTTGAGAATGAACAAGAAGATGGACTAAGTGTATAAGAAAGATGTACGTGTTCATTTGTGCCTTTAGTAGTAACCACCCCACCATCACTGCTGGGATTCCATGCCTAGGGGGTCAATGAGGGATCCAATATTCCATGAAAGGATCAATGGTCTACAAGGTTTGACGACCCCTGTTTTAGAGCTACTGACAATCAACACTCACTAGTCACTTCTACATTGTCCTCATTGTTTTACCACTAAGCATTCCTTTCTCTTCACTTTAAAATGTAGAGAATCACGACGGGGAAAAAATACTTTTTACACCTGGATAAGCTATCCACATCAATCTTGTATGATTGCCGTCACTCCGAACTGGGGTTGAATCTAGATTAAAACCACTCTGTACTAACAATGTTCCAAGCTCACACTGCTATCTACAGCACCAGTTCTGTGGCGCGTTGGATTTACTCATTTGGTGAGGCTTGTGCTCAATACCTTTCATGTGGTTCCTTCCTACTGTGTTGAAGTGCCAAGTCTACCAATGCAATGTTTAAGACTGGGTCTCACTTTTTCTAAATCCACTCACATTCCACCTTAAATTAACCACAGAGCATCAAAAAAAACCTTTCTCGCCACAGTTTGTGAGCACACTGACACTTCCAAATGCTCAACGCTGTTTCAAGAACGGGCAGGGTTCTAATAATCTGAGGCAAGTGCAGTTGGCCTTTCGTGTCATGGTACCTGGAGGATGGGGTTTGGTATCGCTAATGACACTGGGACTAAGCTCGTTTTGTCAGATAACTGTGGCTGATGTTGGCCTCGTTAAATTCGGAGGGACTGGGCTTCAAACTGGTATAACCCAAATGGAAGCAGGATAGCTACATTTAGTCTGGTGACAATGTTCACAACATTTCAGAATTAAATATACAGCTTGAAACTTGGGAGTCATTGAGTTACATATGGCATGCAGAAACTGAAGACGATGAAGAATGGCCAATACATCATGAGTTCAAAGGTCAGTCTTATCTTGGCATTATGACTGATAGTACAGTAGTTCACATTAACCCATATTAAAACCACCTTCTTCCAAAATTGCAATCCTTTTGTTGTTGAGTGGGATTTAGTCATTCAGTGCAGTAAATGGGAAGCAATTCAATGACAAATCTCTGCTTGGTAATTATGAAACACTTGGGTGAATAGGACCCTATGTTGAAAGAAGTGGGAAGGGGTTATGGGCTGTACCCACAGCTGTTCCATACCCTCCTTCCTTCACCTACAGCAAAAAGAGGCTAAGTACAATCTCACCTTTCCTCTCACCACAGAGCAGGAGCATTGTTGTAGTGGGCTCCCATTCACACTCACCTGGTGTCAGAGGATACTTAGCAGACACCCACCACTCTGCAGAGGGAAGGGGGAAGGGAGAAAGGAAAGGGGCAGGAAGGCCAAATAAACTCAAGGGGAAGCAGCGGGAGGAGAAACAAAGTTAAAAAAAAAAATTTTTTTTAAAGTCACATCCTAAAATTAGAAGGAAACTTGGTTGGCAGCAATAAAGGGTCTCCTGCTCATCACTGCATGGTTCAGTCCAGGCACCAGCAGAGTTAGTACGTGGGTGGGTGGTATTCATCCGTGCCTGGCTGGGTGGTGTTGCCAAACGGCTGCTGGTAGTTTTCTGCAACGTTGGGGTATGGTGGGTAGTCACTGGATGGATCCGTGTACCTCTCGGAGAATTCGGCCACACCAGTCTGATAACTCTTGAAGGCAATGGCAGTCAGCAAGCCCTGGATGGAAGACATTAGTTTAGAATACAAGAGCATAAGAAATAGGAGCAGGAGACGACCATTTGGCCTGTCGAGCCCGCGCTGCCATTCAATGAGATCGTGGCTGATCTGATGATAGGCTCATCTCCACCTGCCTGCCTTTTCCCCAGATCCCTTAATTCCTCTACTGTGTAAAATTCCATCCATCCTTGTCTTAAATATATTTACTGAGGTCACCTCCACTGCTTCAATGGGCAGAGAATTGTATACATTCACTACCCTCTGCAAAAAGCAGTTCCTCCTCATCTCTGTCCTAAATCTACTACCCTGAATCTTGAGGTAGTCTTCCCTATTCTAGTCTCCCCACCAATGGGAACATTTTACCTCCCTCTATCTAATTTTATACGTTTCAATAACATCCCCGCTCTTCTAAATTGTAGCGGATACAATCACAGGCTCCTCAATCTCCACTCATAGGCTAACTTCCTCATCTCTGGAATCAACCTGGTGAATCTCCTCTGCACCAGCTCCAAAGCCGGTACATCCTTCCTCAAGGAAGGAGGCCAAAACTGCATGCAACACTCCAGATGGGTCCTTGAACATTGCAGCATAACCTTCCTGCTCCAAAATTCAATCCCTCTAGCACAGGAGTCCCCAAACTTTTTAGATCATCAACCTCTTGATGGGATCCTTGATCCCTCATAGACCACCAGGCATGTACAAAACTAACTAAATTAATAAACAGCTGGGTAAATAAATAAGCAGACGTGCAGTTTCCATATATGCATTAGAGGGGGAAACTGCGTACCATATGCATGGTGTCCAGGCCACCCAGCAACACCCAGCACCCCAATCCCCAAGTAACAAATCTGTAAATTAACCAAGCAACTGATTACAATAACAGTTAAAAAAAACCCTTTGCTTCTGGTTAGAAAGATGACAAAAAGAACTGGGTCCAAGTCTTCAGCATCATCAGGTACAGTTCCATTTGCATCAAAGAATTTGCCTCGGGCTCCTGGCAGAAATGGGGACCTCAAAAGTTCAATTGACCCCATTTCGAACCCCTGGAATTTTTTGACTCCTTGGATAGTCTCATCGACCACTTTGGAGACCCCAACTCTAGCAGTTTAGGCCAACATTCCATTTGCCTTCTTGATGGCCTGCTGCACCTGCAAACCAATCTTTTACAATTTAGGCACAAGCACTCCCAAGTCTTTTTGCACACTGCAATCACCTGCCAATTAAATAACATTTTTTTCCATTTTTCCTTCCAAAGTGGAGAACCTTGGATTCATCAACATTAATGGTTTATGACTGGAGGAATGCCCCTTTCCCATGAAGATGGCCCTGAAGCGAAAGTTGGCTTGGTAGGGAGTCCATGCAGTACCACCTGCCCGTCTTGATGACCGTCATATTTTTCTCTTTGGCTTGGCTTCGCGGACGAAGATTTATGGAGGGGGTAAAAGTCCACGTCAGCTGCAGGCTCGTTTGTGGCTGACAAGTCCGATGCGGGACAGGCAGACACGGTTGCAGCGGCTGCAGGGGAAAATTGGTTGGTTGGGGTTGGGTGTTGGGTTTTTCCTCCTTTCCCTTTTGTCAGTGAGGTGGGCTCTGCGGTCTTCTTCAAAGGAGGTTGCTGCCCGCCAAATTGTGAGGCGCCAAGATGCACGGTTTGAGGCGATATCAGCCCACTGGTGGTGGTCAATGTGGCAGGCACCAAGAGATTTCTTTAGGCAGTCCTTGTACCTTTTCTTTGGTGCACCTCTGTCATGGTGGCCAGTGGAGAGCTCGCCATATAACACGATCTTGGGAAGGCGATGGTCCTCCATTCTGGAGACGTGACCCACCCAGCACAGCTGGATCTTCAGCAGCGTGGACTCGATGCTGTCGACCTCTGCCATCTCGAGTACTTCGACGTTAGGGATGAAAGCGCTCCAATGGATGTTGAGGATGGAGCGGAGACAACGCTGGTGGAAGCGTTCTAGGAGCCTTAGGTGATGCCGGTAGAGGACCCATGATTCGGAGCCGAACAGGAGTGTGGGTATGACAACGGCTCTGTATACGCTTATCTTTGTGAGGTTTTTCAGTTGGTTGTTTTTCCAGACTCTTTTGTGTAGTCTTCCAAAGGCGCTATTTGCCTTGGCGAGTCTGTTGTCTATCTCATTGTCGATCCTTGCATCTGATGAAATGGTGCAGCCGAGATAGGTAAACTGGTTGACCGTTTTGAGTTTTGTGTGCCCGATGGAGATGTGGGGGGGCTGGTAGTCATGGTGGGGAGCTGGCTGATGGAGGACCTCAGTTTTCTTCAGGCTGACTTCCAAGCCAAACATTTTGGCAGTTTCCGCAAAGCAGGACGTCAAGCGCTGAAGAGCTGGCTCTGAATGGGCAACTAAAGCAGCATCGTCTGCAAAGAGTAGTTCACGGACAAGTTTCTCTTGTGTCTTGGTGTGAGCTTGCAGGCGCCTCAGATTGAAGAGACTGCCATCCGTGCGGTACTGGGTGCAGACAGCGTCTTCATTGTTGGGGTCTTTCATGGCTTGGTTCAGCATCATGCTAAAGAAGACTGAAAAGAGGGTTGGTGCGAGAACACAGCCTTGCTTCACGCCATTGTTAATGGAGAAGGGTTCAGAGAGCTCATTGCTGTATCTGACCCGACCTTGTTGGTTTTCGTGCAGTTGGATAATCATCTTGAGGAACTTTGGGGGACATCCGATGCGCTCTAGTATTTGCCAAAGCCCTTTCCTGCTAACGGTGTCGAAGGCTTTGGTGAGGTCATCAAAGGTGATGTAGAGTCCTTTGTTTTGTTCTCTGCACTTTTCTTGAAGCTGTCTGAGGGCAAAGACCATGTCAGTAGTTCCTCTGTTTGCGCGAAAGCCGCACTGTGATTCTGGGAGAATATTCTCGGCGACACTAGGTATTATTCTATTTAGTAGAATCCTAGCGAAGATTTTGCCTGCAATGGAGAGCAGCGTGATTCTCCTGTAGTTTGAGCAGTCTGATTTCTCGCCTTTGTTTTTGTACAGGGTGATGATGGTGGTATCACGAAGGTCCTGAGGCAGTTTTCCTTGGTCCCAACAAAGCTTGAAAAACTCATGCAGTTTGGCATGCAGAGTTTTGCCGCCAGCCTTCCAGACCTCTGGGGGGGATTCCATCCATACCTGCTGCTTTGCCACTTTTCAGTTGTTCGATTGCCTTATATGTCTCATCCTGGGTGAGGACCTCATCCATCTCTAGCCTTAGGGACTGTTGAGGGAGCTGGAGCAGGGCGGAATCTTGGACTGAGCGGTTGGCACTGAAAAGAGATTGGAAGTGTTCTGACCATCGGTTGAGGATGGAGATCTTGTCGCTGAGGAGGACTTTGCCGTCTAAGCTGCGCAGCGGGCTTTGGACTTGGGGTGAGGGGCCGTACACAGCCTTTAGAGCCTCGTAGAATCCCCTGAAGTCGCCAATGTCCGCGCTGAGCTGGGTTCGTTTGGCGAGGCTAGTCCACCACTCATTTTGGATCTCCCGGAGTTTGCGCTGAAGATGGCTGCATGCGCGACGGAAGGCTTGTTTCTTCTCTGGACAGGACGGCATTGTAAGGTGAGCCTGGTGGGCAGCTCGCTTCTTTGCCAGCAGCTCCTGGATTTCCTGGCTGTTTTCGTCAAACCAGTCCTTGTTTTTCCTGGAGGAGAAGCCCAGTACCTCTTCAGTGGATTACAGTATGGTAGTCTTCAACTGATCCCAGAGGGTTTCAGGGGACGGGTCCGTGAGGCGGGTTGCATCGTCGAGCTTTGCTTTGAGGTTTGCCTGGAAGTTTCCTCTCGCTTCGTCTGACTGCAGGTTTCCAACAATGAACCTCTTTCTGGGGGCTTTACTGTTCTTGGGCTTTGGCTTGAAGTGAAGGTTGAGCTTGCAGCGAACCAGCCGGTGGTCAGTGTGGCATTCCGCGCTAGGCATGACCCTGGTGTGGAGCACATCTCGTTTGTCACTTTCTCGCACCAGGATGTAGTCCAGGAGGTGCCAGTGTTTGGATCGGGGATGCATCCAGGTGGTCTTAAGGCTGTCCCTCTGCTGAAAAAGGGTGTTTGTAATGACAAGCCGCTGTTCTGCGCAGAGCTCCAACAGGAGGCGCCCATTGTCGTTGCACTTGCCGACGCCATGCTTGCCCAGGATTCCTGGCCAGGTTTCTGAGTCTTTGCCGACGCGAGCGTTGAAGTCGCCAAGGATGACAACCTTGTCGGCTGTAGGGGTGCGTTGGATGAGGTTGCGCAGGTCGGTGTAGAACTTGTCCTTTTCTGCTGGTTCCGCCTGAAGGGTTGGAGCATAGACACTGATGAGGGTGATGCAACGCTTGTTTTGAAGGGGGAGTCGCATGGACATGATTCGGTCTGAGTGGCCTGTCGGAAGGTTTTCGAGTTTGGAGGCAATGAAGTTCTTGACCATGAAGCCTACACCAGAAAGGCGTCGTTCATCCGAAGGCTTGCCAGACCAGTAGAGTGCGTAGCCCACGCCGCGTTCTTGGAGGCTGCCTACATCTGCCAGGCGGACTTCACTGAGAGCGGCTATGTCGATGTCAAGTCTGAGGAGTTCATGTGCAATGAGGGCAGACCGACGTTCAGGTCGGTGGCTGTCAGCCTTGTCTAGCATGGTTCTGATGTTCCAGCATGCTAGCTTGAGTTTGTGAGCATCTTTTGAGGGGGGAGGACGTGGAGGGGGGGAGGACGTGGAGGGGGGGAGGACGTGGAGGGGGGGCGGACGTGGAGGGGGGGCGGACGTGGAGGGGGGGCGGACGTGGAGGGGGGGCGGACGTGGAGGGGGGGGAGGACGTGGAGGGGGGGAGGACGTGGAGGGGGGGAGGACGTGGAGGGGGGGAGGACGTGGAGGGGGGGAGGACGTGGAGGGGGGGAGGACGTGGAGGGGGGGAGGACGTGGAGGGGGGGAGGACGTGGAGGGGGGGAGGACGTGGAGGGGGGGAGGACGTGGAGGGGGGGAGGACGTGGAGGGGGGGAGGACGTGGAGGGGGGGAGGACGTGGAGGGGGGGAGGACGTGGAGGGGGGGAGGACGTGGAGGGGGGGAGGACGTGGAGGGGGGGAGGACGTGGAGGGGGGGAGGACGTGGAGGGGGGGAGGACGTGGAGGGGGGGAGGACGTGGAGGGGGGGAGGACGTGGAGGGGGGGAGGACGTGGAGGGGGGGAGGACGTGGAGGGGGGGGAGGACGTGGAGGGGGGGAGGACGTGGAGGGGGGGAGGACGTGGAGGGGGGGAGGACGTGGAGGGGGGGAGGACGTGGAGGGGGGGAGGACGTGGAGGGGGGGAGGACGTGGAGGGGGGGAGGACGTGGAGGGGGGGAGGACGTGGAGGGGGGGAGGACGTGGAGGGGGGGAGGACGTGGAGGGGGGGAGGACGTGGAGGGGGGGAGGACGTGGAGGGGGGGAGGACGTGGAGGGGGGGAGGACGTGGAGGGGGGGAGGACGTGGAGGGGGGGAGGACGTGGAGGGGGGGAGGACGTGGAGGGGGGGAGGACGTGGAGGGGGGGAGGACGTGGAGGGGGGGAGGACGTGGAGGGGGGAGGACGTGGAGGGGGGAGGACGTGGAGGGGGGAGGACGTGGAGGGGGGAGGACGTGGAGGGGGGGAGGACGTGGAGGGGGGGAGGACGTGGAGGGGGGGAGGACGTGGAGGGGGGGAGGACGTGGAGGGGGGGAGGACGTGGAGGGGGGAGGACGTGGAGGGGGGGAGGACGTGGAGGGGGGGAGGACGTGGAGGGGGGGAGGACGTGGAGGGGGGGAGGACGTGGAGGGGGGGAGGACGTGGAGGGGGGGAGGACGTGGAGGGGGGGAGGACGTGGAGGGGGGGAGGACGTGGAGGGGGGGAGGACGTGGAGGGGGGGAGGACGTGGAGGGGGGGAGGACGTGGAGGGGGGGAGGACGTGGAGGGGGGGAGGACGTGGAGGGGGGGAGGACGTGGAGGGGGGGAGGACGTGGAGGGGGGGAGGACGTGGAGGGGGGGAGGACGTGGAGGGGGGGAGGACGTGGAGGGGGGGAGGACGTGGAGGGGGGGAGGACGTGGAGGGGGGGAGGACGTGGAGGGGGGGAGGACGTGGAGGGGGGGAGGACGTGGAGGGGGGGAGGACGTGGAGGGGGGGAGGACGTGGAGGGGGGGAGGACGTGGAGGGGGGGAGGACGTGGAGGGGGGGAGGACGTGGAGGGGGGGAGGACGTGGAGGGGGGGAGGACGTGGAGGGGGGGAGGACGTGGAGGGGGGGAGGACGTGGAGGGGGGGAGGACGTGGAGGGGGGGAGGACGTGGAGGGGGGGAGGACGTGGAGGGGGGGAGGACGTGGAGGGGGGGAGGACGTGGAGGGGGGGAGGACGTGGAGGGGGGGAGGACGTGGAGGGGGGGAGGACGTGGAGGGGGGGAGGACGTGGAGGGGGGGAGGACGTGGAGGGGGGGAGGACGTGGAGGGGGGGAGGACGTGGAGGGGGGGAGGACGTGGAGGGGGGGAGGACGTGGAGGGGGGGAGGACGTGGAGGGGGGGAGGACGTGGAGGGGGGGAGGACGTGGAGGGGGGGAGGACGTGGAGGGGGGGAGGACGTGGAGGGGGGGAGGACGTGGAGGGGGGGAGGACGTGGAGGGGGGGAGGACGTGGAGGGGGGGAGGACGTGGAGGGGGGGAGGACGTGGAGGGGGGGAGGACGTGGAGGGGGGGAGGACGTGGAGGGGGGGAGGACGTGGAGGGGGGGAGGACGTGGAGGGGGGGAGGACGTGGAGGGGGGGAGGACGTGGAGGGGGGGAGGACGTGGAGGGGGGGAGGACGTGGAGGGGGGGAGGACGTGGAGGGGGGGAGGACGTGGAGGGGGGGAGGACGTGGAGGGGGGGAGGACGTGGAGGGGGGGAGGACGTGGAGGGGGGGAGGACGTGGAGGGGGGGAGGACGTGGAGGGGGGGAGGACGTGGAGGGGGGGAGGACGTGGAGGGGGGGAGGACGTGGAGGGGGGGAGGACGTGGAGGGGGGGGAGGACGTGGAGGGGGGGAGGACGTGGAGGGGGGGAGGACGTGGAGGGGGGGAGGACGTGGAGGGGGGGAGGACGTGGAGGGGGGGAGGACGTGGAGGGGGGGAGGACGTGGAGGGGGGGAGGACGTGGAGGGGGGGAGGACGTGGAGGGGGGGAGGACGTGGAGGGGGGGAGGACGTGGAGGGGGGGAGGACGTGGAGGGGGGGAGGACGTGGAGGGGGGGAGGACGTGGAGGGGGGGAGGACGTGGAGGGGGGAGGACGTGGAGGGGGGGAGGACGTGGAGGGGGGAGGACGTGGAGGGGGGGAGGACGTGGAGGGGGGGAGGACGTGGAGGGGGGGAGGACGTGGAGGGGGGGAGGACGTGGAGGGGGGAGGACGTGGAGGGGGGGAGGACGTGGAGGGGGGGAGGACGTGGAGGGGGGGAGGACGTGGAGGGGGGGAGGACGTGGAGGGGGGGAGGACGTGGAGGGGGGGAGGACGTGGAGGGGGGGAGGACGTGGAGGGGGGGAGGACGTGGAGGGGGGGAGGACGTGGAGGGGGGGAGGACGTGGAGGGGGGGAGGACGTGGAGGGGGGGAGGACGTGGAGGGGGGGAGGACGTGGAGGGGGGGAGGACGTGGAGGGGGGGAGGACGTGGAGGGGGGGAGGACGTGGAGGGGGGGAGGACGTGGAGGGGGGGAGGACGTGGAGGGGGGGAGGACGTGGAGGGGGGGAGGACGTGGAGGGGGGGAGGACGTGGAGGGGGGGAGGACGTGGAGGGGGGGAGGACGTGGAGGGGGGGAGGACGTGGAGGGGGGGAGGACGTGGAGGGGGGGAGGACGTGGAGGGGGGGAGGACGTGGAGGGGGGAGGACGTGGAGGGGGGGAGGACGTGGAGGGGGGGAGGACGTGGAGGGGGGGAGGACGTGGAGGGGGGGAGGACGTGGAGGGGGGGAGGACGTGGAGGGGGGGAGGACGTGGAGGGGGGGAGGACGTGGAGGGGGGGAGGACGTGGAGGGGGGGAGGACGTGGAGGGGGGGAGGACGTGGAGGGGGGGAGGACGTGGAGGGGGGGAGGACGTGGAGGGGGGGAGGACGTGGAGGGGGGGAGGACGTGGAGGGGGGGAGGACGTGGAGGGGGGGAGGACGTGGAGGGGGGGAGGACGTGGAGGGGGGGAGGACGTGGAGGGGGGGAGGACGTGGAGGGGGGGGAGGACGTGGAGGGGGGGAGGACGTGGAGGGGGGGAGGACGTGGAGGGGGGGAGGACGTGGAGGGGGGGAGGACGTGGAGGGGGGGAGGACGTGGAGGGGGGGAGGACGTGGAGGGGGGGAGGACGTGGAGGGGGGGAGGACGTGGAGGGGGGGAGGACGTGGAGGGGGGGAGGACGTGGAGGGGGGGAGGACGTGGAGGGGGGGAGGACGTGGAGGGGGGGAGGACGTGGAGGGGGGGAGGACGTGGAGGGGGGGAGGACGTGGAGGGGGGGAGGACGTGGAGGGGGGGAGGACGTGGAGGGGGGGAGGACGTGGAGGGGGGGAGGACGTGGAGGGGGGGAGGACGTGGAGGGGGGGAGGACGTGGAGGGGGGGAGGACGTGGAGGGGGGGAGGACGTGGAGGGGGGGAGGACGTGGAGGGGGGGAGGACGTGGAGGGGGGGAGGACGTGGAGGGGGGGAGGACGTGGAGGGGGGGAGGACGTGGAGGGGGGGAGGACGTGGAGGGGGGGAGGACGTGGAGGGGGGGAGGACGTGGAGGGGGGGAGGACGTGGAGGGGGGGAGGACGTGGAGGGGGGGAGGACGTGGAGGGGGGGAGGACGTGGAGGGGGGGAGGACGTGGAGGGGGGGAGGACGTGGAGGGGGGGAGGACGTGGAGGGGGGGAGGACGTGGAGGGGGGGAGGACGTGGAGGGGGGGAGGACGTGGAGGGGGGGAGGACGTGGAGGGGGGGAGGACGTGGAGGGGGGGAGGACGTGGAGGGGGGGAGGACGTGGAGGGGGGGAGGACGTGGAGGGGGGGAGGACGTGGAGGGGGGGAGGACGTGGAGGGGGGGAGGACGTGGAGGGGGGGAGGACGTGGAGGGGGGGAGGACGTGGAGGGGGGGAGGACGTGGAGGGGGGGAGGACGTGGAGGGGGGGAGGACGTGGAGGGGGGGAGGACGTGGAGGGGGGGAGGACGTGGAGGGGGGGAGGACGTGGAGGGGGGGGAGGACGTGGAGGGGGGGAGGACGTGGAGGGGGGGAGGACGTGGAGGGGGGGAGGACGTGGAGGGGGGGAGGACGTGGAGGGGGGGAGGACGTGGAGGGGGGGAGGACGTGGAGGGGGGGAGGACGTGGAGGGGGGGAGGACGTGGAGGGGGGGAGGACGTGGAGGGGGGGAGGACGTGGAGGGGGGGAGGACGTGGAGGGGGGGAGGACGTGGAGGGGGGGAGGACGTGGAGGGGGGGAGGACGTGGAGGGGGGGAGGACGTGGAGGGGGGAGGACGTGGAGGGGGGGAGGACGTGGAGGGGGGGAGGACGTGGAGGGGGGAGGACGTGGAGGGGGGGAGGACGTGGAGGGGGGGAGGACGTGGAGGGGGGAGGACGTGGAGGGGGAGGACGTGGAGGGGGGAGGACGTGGAGGGGGGAGGACGTGGAGGGGGGAGGACGTGGAGGGGGGAGGACGTGGAGGGGGAGGACGTGGAGGGGGAGGACGTGGAGGGGGGAGGACGTGGAGGGGGAGGACGTGGAGGGGGAGGACGTGGAGGGGGGAGGACGTGGAGGGGGGAGGACGTGGAGGGGGGAGGACGTGGAGGGGGGAGGACGTGGAGGGGGGAGGACGTGGAGGGGGGAGGACGTGGAGGGGGGAGGACGTGGAGGGGGGAGGACGTGGAGGGGGGAGGACGTGGAGGGGGGAGGACGTGGAGGGGGGAGGACGTGGAGGGGGGAGGACGTGGAGGGGGGAGGACGTGGAGGGGGGAGGACGTGGAGGGGGGAGGACGTGGAGGGGGGAGGACGTGGAGGGGGGAGGACGTGGAGGGGGGAGGACGTGGAGGGGGGAGGACGTGGAGGGGGGAGGACGTGGAGGGGGGAGGACGTGGAGGGGGGAGGACGTGGAGGGGGGAGGACGTGGAGGGGGGAGGACGTGGAGGGGGGAGGACGTGGAGGGGGGAGGACGTGGAGGGGGGAGGACGTGGAGGGGGGAGGACGTGGAGGGGGGAGGACGTGGAGGGGGGAGGACGTGGAGGGGGGAGGACGTGGAGGGGGGAGGACGTGGAGGGGGGAGGACGTGGAGGGGGGAGGACGTGGAGGGGGGAGGACGTGGAGGGGGGAGGACGTGGAGGGGGGAGGACGTGGAGGGGGGAGGACGTGGAGGGGGGAGGACGTGGAGGGGGGAGGACGTGGAGGGGGGAGGACGTGGAGGGGGGAGGACGTGGAGGGGGGAGGACGTGGAGGGGGGAGGACGTGGAGGGGGGAGGACGTGGAGGGGGGAGGACGTGGAGGGGGGAGGACGTGGAGGGGGGAGGACGTGGAGGGGGGAGGACGTGGAGGGGGGAGGACGTGGAGGGGGGGAGGACGTGGAGGGGGGGAGGACGTGGAGGGGGGGAGGACGTGGAGGGGGGGAGGACGTGGAGGGGGGGAGGACGTGGAGGGGGGGAGGACGTGGAGGGGGGGAGGACGTGGAGGGGGGGAGGACGTGGAGGGGGGGAGGACGTGGAGGGGGGGAGGACGTGGAGGGGGGGAGGACGTGGAGGGGGGGAGGACGTGGAGGGGGGGAGGACGTGGAGGGGGGGAGGACGTGGAGGGGGGGAGGACGTGGAGGGGGGGAGGACGTGGAGGGGGGGAGGACGTGGAGGGGGGGAGGACGTGGAGGGGGGGAGGACGTGGAGGGGGGGAGGACGTGGAGGGGGGGAGGACGTGGAGGGGGGGAGGACGTGGAGGGGGGGAGGACGTGGAGGGGGGGAGGACGTGGAGGGGGGGAGGACGTGGAGGGGGGGAGGACGTGGAGGGGGGGAGGACGTGGAGGGGGGGAGGACGTGGAGGGGGGGAGGACGTGGAGGGGGGGAGGACGTGGAGGGGGGAGGACGTGGAGGGGGGAGGACGTGGAGGGGGGAGGACGTGGAGGGGGGGAGGACGTGGAGGGGGGAGGACGTGGAGGGGGGGAGGACGTGGAGGGGGGAGGACGTGGAGGGGGGAGGACGTGGAGGGGGGAGGACGTGGAGGGGGGAGGACGTGGAGGGGGGAGGACGTGGAGGGGGGAGGACGTGGAGGGGGGAGGACGTGGAGGGGGGAGGACGTGGAGGGGGGAGGACGTGGAGGGGGGAGGACGTGGAGGGGGGAGGACGTGGAGGGGGGAGGACGTGGAGGGGGGAGGACGTGGAGGGGGGAGGACGTGGAGGGGGGAGGACGTGGAGGGGGGAGGACGTGGAGGGGGGAGGACGTGGAGGGGGGAGGACGTGGAGGGGGGAGGACGTGGAGGGGGGAGGACGTGGAGGGGGGAGGACGTGGAGGGGGGAGGACGTGGAGGGGGGAGGACGTGGAGGGGGGAGGACGTGGAGGGGGGAGGACGTGGAGGGGGGAGGACGTGGAGGGGGGAGGACGTGGAGGGGGGAGGACGTGGAGGGGGGAGGACGTGGAGGGGGGAGGACGTGGAGGGGGGAGGACGTGGAGGGGGGAGGACGTGGAGGGGGGAGGACGTGGAGGGGGGAGGACGTGGAGGGGGGAGGACGTGGAGGGGGGAGGACGTGGAGGGGGGAGGACGTGGAGGGGGGAGGACGTGGAGGGGGGAGGACGTGGAGGGGGGAGGACGTGGAGGGGGGAGGACGTGGAGGGGGGAGGACGTGGAGGGGGGAGGACGTGGAGGGGGGAGGACGTGGAGGGGGGAGGACGTGGAGGGGGGAGGACGTGGGGGGGGGAGGACGTGGGGGGGGGAGGACGTGGAGGGGGGGAGGACGTGGAGGGGGGGAGGACGTGGAGGGGGGGAGGACGTGGAGGGGGGGAGGACGTGGAGGGGGGGAGGACGTGGAGGGGGGGAGGACGTGGAGGGGGGAGGACGTGGAGGGGGGAGGACGTGGAGGGGGAGGACGTGGAGGGGGAGGACGTGGAGGGGGAGGACGTGGAGGGGGAGGACGTGGAGGGGGAGGACGTGGAGGGGGAGGACGTGGAGGGGGAGGACGTGGAGGGGGAGGACGTGGAGGGGGAGGACGTGGAGGGGGAGGACGTGGAGGGGGAGGACGTGGAGGGGGAGGACGTGGAGGGGGAGGACGTGGAGGGGGAGGACGTGGAGGGGGAGGACGTGGAGGGGGAGGACGTGGAGGGGGAGGACGTGGAGGGGGAGGACGTGGAGGGGGAGGACGTGGAGGGGGAGGACGTGGAGGGGGAGGACGTGGAGGGGGAGGACGTGGAGGGGGAGGACGTGGAGGGGGAGGACGTGGAGGGGGAGGACGTGGAGGGGGAGGACGTGGAGGGGGAGGACGTGGAGGGGGAGGACGTGGAGGGGGAGGACGTGGAGGGGGAGGACGTGGAGGGGAGGACGTGGAGGGGGAGGACGTGGAGGGGGAGGACGTGGAGGGGGAGGACGTGGAGGGGGAGGACGTGGAGGGGGAGGACGTGGAGGGGGAGGACGTGGAGGGGGAGGACGTGGAGGGGGAGGACGTGGAGGGGGAGGACGTGGAGGGGGAGGACGTGGAGGGGGAGGACGTGGAGGGGGAGGACGTGGAGGGGGAGGACGTGGAGGGGGGAGGACGTGGAGGGGGGAGGACGTGGAGGGGGGAGGACGTGGAGGGGGGAGGACGTGGAGGGGGAGGATGTGGACCTGTGCTCGGGCCTGCGCGAAGGAGCTTTTAGGTGGAGTGCAGTGCGCGCAGTACTGGCCCCACCCTTTACACCCATGGTTCGTGTGCCGTGGCCGAGCAAGCTGGGACGTGGCAGCGAGGTCCTCGCGTTGTAGGTTTTATATCGGAGTGGCCTTCTCCTATGCAGGTTTCTTACCCGGGCTGGAGGGGTCTGCCTCCCCTCCTAGGTCGGGCCATACTGCCCGGACCGGGGCCGAGGCTGCCGTACCTCTCCCTGTGCCCGGACTGGGGCCGCCGCCTCCAACTCTCTGCCCGGACCGGGGCCTCCGCCTGCCTCACTCGACCGAGGCCTAGGCCGCCGTCTCCCCCTTGCTCCTGCCTGGATCGGGGCCGCCGCCGCCTACCCTTCGCCCGGACCGGGGCCGGGGCCGCCGCTGCTCTCTCTGTGCCCGGACTGGGGCCGCTGCCTCCCACTCTCTGGGCCTCCGCCTGCCTCACTCGACCGAGGCCGGGGCCACCGTCTCCCCCTTGCTCCTGCCTGGATCGGGGCCGCCGCCGCCTACCAAGCCACAAGTATTCGAAAGTATTCTTTCGGCCGTCATATTAACCACTACACTAACCAGGTTTGAATCCAGCACTGTCTGCAAAGAATTTGTACGTCTCCCCAGGTGAGTTTTCTTTCGGAGCTCCAGTGTCCTCTCAACATCCAAGACCTACAGGGTTGGTAGGTTAAATGGTTTTCATGGGTCTAAGACCCTTCTACCATGCTGCACCATTAAAATTAATAAACTTAATTTCCTAATGTTTTGCCTTTCATACAGTTTGTTTGTTGCAGCTGTTTGGGTAATGAAAATTCACCCCTACAGTATTCATAATTTGAGATCCAAAATAAAATTTACTCATGGAATTTACATGGCGGAAGAAAACAAGCAAGCCCAAAATGTTCAACTTGCTTGACCCACCTAGGTGATCCATGCATGGGGGTGGGGGTGTTTGGGAAGGAAATAAAAATCATAATACAGACTTTTTTCTAGAAACACAACACAATTCTATCTCCCCCCACCCCCGAGAATGCAGGGGTTGCAGATACACCAACTCAGAGGAGGTTAAGTTCATCATCCTTCCCAAAATGTTGTCTCAGTTATGCAAGGAAGGCTGCTTCCAGCACTTGTTGTTTTGCCTCAAATGCAGGTTTTGGTTTGGTGGAGCTTACGTAACTATATATTGTGACAAGAATCAGCTATTTAGTCCTCCCATCTTCAGATCTTGTCAGATCTGCATTTTTTCCCTCCATTTCTATATCCCTTGATATCCAGATATCTATCAATCACTTTTCTAACAGATAAAGTCTGAGAGGCAGGAAATTCCATCTGTGCGTGAAGATATTTCTCCTCAACCCTGTCCCATGTGCCCAATTGTTTGCTACAGCTCCTTCCTCTGTGATTTCTTATCGACTTCACCAGAGAGTTTCCTCCATCCCCGAGGGTTCCAATTAGACCAGCTTGGAAGCTAATCTTCCGCTGTCACTCTCAGGGAACCTCTGTCCCAGCAGAGAGTGCAGTGCGCTCAGCCTTGAACAGAACACAGTCTGACTGAACCTGCCACACCTTACTGTAGCTTGATCGTGGCATCCAGCAGTTACTAATGCTGCATGACCGGAGGTCAAACACGTCCCAAATGGCACCAACTCTCTCACCGCTACCTACAGTCACTATCAGGCAAACCATGTGGGAATGGAAACTTGCAGAAAACAAATAGTGCATCTTGAGAGCAACTCATTAATATTGACCCACAGTTTACTGGGGACCTGAGCCATCTATCGATGGATCTATGACTTGGGGATCTCAAACAGCAGAGTAAAGCAAATGATGACTGCACTGGTGGCACGGTTGGGACAATGCAATTATGGTGCCACTGACCCAGGCTCCAATCTACCACTGCCTCCAAGGAGTTTGTACACTCTCTCCATGACCTTTGTGGATTTTCCCCAGGTGTTTCAGTTTCCTCCCACCCTCTGAAATGGATGGGCTTGGTAAGTTAATTGGGTTTATTTGGGCGACAAGAGTTTTGTGGGCCGGAAGGGCCTTCTACCATGCCATGTTGTTAAAATTAAATTTAAAAAAATGAAGGAATTTGTCATTATTGATCTCACTCCTCTTTTCTCGGTGGCAGCTTGGACTGAATCGTCACAATGCAGTTTTAGAACAGGTAACGGCAAAATTTAATATGTGCCTTGAATAGAAAATAACTGTGCAGAAGGGTTGCAGGGGTAAGTTCCATTCATGCACTAGTGTTTGAAAGAGGATATTTATTTAACGAGGCTAGTCATTTAATTTCTAACACTTTGTTAGTCTTTGTGGTGCCAGCACAGGCTTACAAATTTACTCAACTTCCCGGGAACATGGGTTGGAGTCATCCACACAACACTGATTTCTCAATCATTGCAAAGCAGTGGACTCAGGACAGTCCTAATTCAAAGACGTACACTCATGTCTCCAAAGTCCACAAGCTGTTTTTGTAAATGAAACCCTGCATCTTTTTTTTTTGGACACGAGGTGGCAGCTAAATTAAAAAAGCTCTTCCTATACTATTATTTTTGCTCCTTATGAGTCAGGTAGAAATTGATACTGACTGATGTGTAGTTTCACGAATGTGCCACCGCATATTTCAGTGAATTCAAGTTACTTTCAAGTATAGTGAGAAACTTCATTTTACAAGGAGTCAACCCACACATAGTACAGATAGAATGCAAACTTAAAGTTGAATTTAAAAAAAAAGTTTATCTAGATAGGTGCCTCGAATTCAGATTCACGATGAACAACACACGGAGTGGTTACAGGGGAGCTGCAGGCAGTGGTGAACTCTACGGCCACTCCACGTCTCTGAAGAGATTACCTCTCGTCTCTCACTCTTGCTTTAATAATGGTACTGGATTACTTGGCGACTCTTTGCCTTTTCACTGTATGAAAGGCTCCCCATTTGCATTACATCCTTCATGATCAACTATCTTTACCTATTGTGTCTGATCTTTTGCTAAAGTTATTTAAATATCAATTAATTAAACTCAAACATGGCAAAGCACATCTCAAAAATATGTACAGTAATTAAATATTTAAAAAAACACAACTGTCATTTCTTTCTGCATTTCAGCCTTTCCTGTTAGCTATTAATCCATTTACAAATACAGTAAAACCTCTGATATCTGGCAATTATGGGATTGGTCGATGCTGGATAACTGAATTTTCCGTTTGCTTGAGATTGCAGGTTGTGTGATTGACGGACAAACCACGGGGGGGGGGGGGGCGGGGGCGGGGCATGCACAGATTTTAAATTTTCTTTTGCCTATTTATTCTCAGTGGGTTTTTTTTTGCTGGATGCTTGAGGCTGCCGGTTGCATGAATTCCAGATAAAGGGGATTTTACTGTACATTATATGCAGTGGTTTACATGTTTCAGGGCAACTTAACTTCTTTGGATCTAGATTTTTTTAAATTTAGACATACAGTAACAGGCTCTTCTAGCCCACAGTTGCATGGTTGGCATAGAGGTTATCACAACATCTTTACAGCACCAGCGATCGGGCTTGGGTTCAAATCTTGTCTTTAAGGAGTTGTGCGTTCTCCCTGTGTCTGCGTGGGTTTTCTCCAGGGGCTGCAGTTTCCTCCCCACTGTTCAAAATGTATCAAGAGTGTAGGTTAATTGGGTGTAAATTAGGTGGCATGGACTTGTGGGCCGAAATGGTCTGTT
The DNA here is from genome assembly GCF_036971445.1 of Narcine bancroftii. Classification (NCBI taxonomy): domain Eukaryota; kingdom Metazoa; phylum Chordata; class Chondrichthyes; order Torpediniformes; family Narcinidae; genus Narcine; species Narcine bancroftii. Next base: position 356,770,337 of record NC_091471.1, on the reverse strand, counting down.
ACTGTGCAGTATGTCTAAATTAAAAAAATTAAGCCTGTGCTGTCCAAATACCCCAATTAACTTGCAATCCTTGTACACTTTGAAGAGTGGGAGGAAACAGGAGTGCCTGGAGAAAACCTACGTAGGCACAGGGAGAACATACATACCTCCCTTACAGGCAGCGCCAGATTCTAACTCTGGTCGCTGGTGTGGTAATAGTGTTGCACTAACCATGCCACCCATGGGAAAGGTAAATCATGGTAAGTAAATTTGTGGTAAGTACCACAAATAAGAATGGGAAAGTCTATCTGGAACTTGTCTCCAGATTAGACCCCTCATCTTTTTCTGATTGCTCCAGCTCTTACATCTGCTGATCAATCATACGTCTTCACTGAATATAAAATGGATAAACAATGCTCGGGGTGGAAGAGTTACCAATGATGGGGTTGATGCACCAGATGATAGAATTAATGTCTACCTCAGCTAACGCTGCAGGGGAACTTGCATCACCATGCCAACTTGATTTGCAAAACAGTCGGGTTTAATTATCAACAGCAATTGGAAACACGACTTGGGTATCAACTGCAGAGGGAAATACTTGCAACAAAATATAAATCAATGAAGGTTTCTGCTGTTGAGCCAAGAAAGAACATGGCACAGAGTTGGAATGAATTTCTAATTGGATGATGTTTCTTTAGGAGCTTTGAGGGTGAATATTGATGGGTTGTGTGTACGTGAGTGGTGCAGTGTTCAAGTGCAGTGCGGCATGGTTGGTGTTGGGGTCTGCACGGTTAACATAGGGGTTAGCGCAATGCTATTACAGCGCCACCAACCCGGGATCAAATCTGGCACTGTCTGTACAGAGTTCGTATGTTCTCCCTGCATCTGCATGGGTTTACTCTGGGTGCTCTGGTTTCCTCCCACCGTTCAAAAGATACTGGGGGTTTAGGTTAATTGGTGAATTTGGGGGGCACGGGGCTCGTGGGCTGGAAGGGCCTGTTTCCATGCTGTATGTCTAAATTTAAAATTAAAACTTAAAAATCTAATATAATACCAAAAGCTTGAAAGGTGATAAAACCTCAGTCAAAATCTGCATTTTAATATTTCATTTATTTTCTCAGAGACAATTAAAAGGATAGAGTGCCTTCAAACACCCCCCCCCCCCCACCCCCCCCACCATCAAGATGGCTAAAAGCAGCGACACACAAGCTCGTTTTCTACTTACCCAACTGAAAATGGAGAAGAAGGAAAAGGCAATGGCAGCTCGGGCACTATCCGCCCCTATATTTGGCATGTTAATTGTGGACACCCATTGATTGGTGAGGAAACAAAAGCCAACAAACCACAGGAAGGTCCAGACACCTGAGAGAGGAAGAAGATCAGGGTAGGTCACTACCATTGCATCAGCATTTTAACACTGGTCTTCTCATGGCATTTCACAAATAGCAATGAACAGGGGTCCAATGAATTTGGTCCAATGATAGCCACCAGCTCAGAGAGTGAACAGGGGACATTGGAGCCCAATCAGTTTGACAAGAGTTTGAGACAACATGCACCAATTGTCCTCAGACCAGAGCATATACATTTCCAGCAGAGGTGCGCTCAGACCAGCTGAGTGAATTCTTGTTCAAAAGGGTGAATGATTAGAGTTCCCAGAAATAGGGAACAGAAACTGCAAGGGTTGGAAGAAAAGCTGGTTTGGATCAGTTGTCTTTGGTTCAAATCTAATTCACAGCTGTCTGATCTGCAAGTGAAAATCCACAAAGTGTTATTGGCTGAGATGTACATTGATTGCTTCTGTGAGTCTTCAATGAAACTATTTCACTGCAGTTCAGTGGACTTCAAAGAAAAACCATGCCTGGAACTCTCTCTATAATAGTGGGGCTGTAGAATAGTGATGCAGATGCACAAATCCAGGTTCAGTCCTGCTCAGTGGTGCTGTCAGTGTGGAGTTTGTATGCTCTGCCTGTGTCCTCTGGGGTGCTCCTCTTTCCTCCTACACCCCAAAGATGCATGTGCTGATTGGTAGGTTAACTGGCCACTGTAAACTACCCCTTGTGCAGGTGAATAGCAAAGTTGATGGGCTTACGAGGTAGAATCGGTTCAAGGGAAACAAGTTGGGAGAATGGATTGCTGGGATTTCTCTAGGAGCCAACAAAAATTCAAAGGCCTGAATAGTCTCCTTGATGTTATCAGGCAATAAATAAATGTGAAACTCAACATCAAGTAATGAATATCCCTCAAAATATTAAAGGAGTTACAGTACTTTGAATAAATTCAGCTAATTTTATAAAAAGCACATCAGAAAATGTCAGAGAAATATAATCTTAAGAATGGCTGAAATGCCCACCAGGATTCTGCCCACATTGGCCCATCTTGTCCAGGACTAAAACACAAAAGCTTCAATTTTAGCTCAAAGCAGTCAACTATAAACTTGCTTCAGGGGAACTGGGAACCCAGTTGTTTCCAGTGATCTGTGCAGCACAGGAATTGGCCCTTTCAGTCCAAGTCTGCGATGATCCCAATATTCTATTTAAACTAAGACTCTGCCTCTTGCTCATGACTCAAATTGCTCTAATCTCCTGCGAATTAATGGATCTATTGGAAGCCTCTTAAACATTATTATTTTCTCTGCTTCCTCCACGAACCCTGGGGCATTCTACCACTTCCTGTGTTTAAAAAAAAACTTGCCTGCTCATCTCCTTTAAACTCTCTCTTCCCCCACCTGAAATGCACGTCCTCTCGGACACAACATTTTTACCCTTGGGGAAAAAAAAGATTCTGACTGTCTAAAACTATTAATCCCTCTCATACTTCCTTCAGGTCACCCCTCAACCTCCAACACTCCAGAGAAAACAGCCCATGTCTGTCCAACCACTCCTCACAGCTCATACCCTCTAATCCAGGCAACAACCTGGTAAATCATTTTCATACCCTTTCAAAGCCTCCATGTCCTTCCTATAATGGGACAATCAAAATTGCACACAATATGTGTGGCTTCACCACAGCTTTACAATAGCGGCCATGTGACTTCCTTACTCCCATACTCAATGACCCGACCAATGAAGCCAAGCAGACCATACGCCTGCTTTACCAACCTATCTATGTACGTGGCACTTTCAATGATCGATTGACTAGAATCCCCAGATCTCTGTGCATCAATGCCTTGAGCAGTGCTGAAATTTACTATATACCAGGAGTGGGCAACCTTTTTTGTTTAAAAAAGAAAAACTCAGATACCACCTTAAGTATACCCTATGCCATAGGTGCTCTGTGATTAGTAAGGGATTGCTTAAGGTGGAAAGAAAATGTTTGAAAACCACTCTTTTAATCATACCTCATTGACTCGTAATGTGCACGGCTTCATACCTCCAAAGGAAATGGGCCAATTACAATTTTTCTCAAGCAAAGTATTTTAGTAACAATTAGGTCTAGAGCAGCGGTTCTCAACCTTCCCACTCTCATCATCACCTTAAACAATCCCTTACCAATCACAGAGCACCTATGGCATAGGGATTGCTTAAGATGGGATGCAAGTTTTTTTTTTAAAAAAAAGGTTGCCCACCTTGCTATATACGTTCCTCTTACATTTAACCTCCCAAAGTGCAACACCTCATACTTAAATGTATGAGGTTCAGCATGGTAACAGGCCCTTTCGACCCACAAGACTGATTACACCCACTTGACCTACAATCCCCTCCCCCTCCAAGTACATTTTGAAGGGTGGGAAGAAACCAGAGCCCCCTGGGAAAACCACGCAGACACAGGGAAACATACAAACTCCTTAAAGACAGTGTGATATTCGAACCCCCATCCTGATGACTGGCGCTGTAATGGCATTGTGCCAACTGCGCTGCCCAACTTGTCTGGATTAAACCTGCCATGTCTGTGCCCATATCTGTAACTGATCCATATTCTGTTATATTCTTTCAGAGAACACTGTCCACAACACCACCAGCCTTTCTGAAAGATGCTGGATTTACATATGCCAAGAAGGTGCATAATAACTTACTACATGAAGGGATGGGGCAGGGCAAAAAACACTTCAATAGCCGACACAATTTAAACTGTTAAATAAAATCCAAAGGTAATAGTAATAGCTTTTATGAATCATTGTTTACTATGGGAGAACATGTATTCAGTAGCTTAATACATCTGTGGCCTGAATCAGTCATTGCCAGTGTCAGTGACACAGCTTGTGGGACCAACACACATCTTTCACACTACCTACTGTGGGTAAAGAGGATGAAATAAATGGCATCGCAAGCAGCTGGAGTAAACAATGTGCTTGAATCTTAAATGAAATATTCTAGATCCACCAGAGCGACTGAATAAAAGTGAATGCAGGATGATTGCTTGTAAATTAAGAGTGGGGAGGGTGGTGGCAATGAAGACAGGGGTGGAAGGGGGACAGGGGAGGAGGGAAGGGGATAAGGGGCAGGAGGGAGAAGGGGATGAGGACGACGAGCAGGGGTATATGTATATCGATTCTCCTTTCTGCCAAGCTTTTGCTCTCTGACAGCAGTGTCGGGTCGTGGGTCACAGAGAACAGACCTAGTAATGATGATGGGACAACCTGACAACAAGGGAAGTAGCAAGAATGCTATTTGCAGTGTCCAATCGCAGCTCAGTGCACAGGGACCAATCTAAACTCCTGTCTGTGAATCTTCCCAAGGTGTCTTGGGAATCCATAGCCTACTTTGGGCAGACACACATTTAGTCAGGATTCCAATTACTTTGGAAACTTGCTTGACATATTTCAATCTTTCAATTATAGTTATCATAGGGCAATTAAAAATTCTCATCATTGTTCTTAATATAACTACAGTACACGAGCTGCTTTGGATTCTAACACAAATACATTTAATTTGGCATCGTGTTCCATGCAGTCATCATGGTCTGTAGGGCCAATAACTATAGCTTTACACTGGAGACTATGTGGACAGGAAGAATATGAACCAAATGCAGGCAAATAAGACAAGCCTATAATGCCAACTTGGGTCATGGTCAAGTTGGGCCAAAGACTCTGTACAAATCCATGATTGCAGATACAGTAAAAACATCAGTGGAGGAACTCAAGAGCTCCACCAGTAGTTTTCTTTTTGGACCACTGATTCTTTGCGTGATAGAATCGTGGCTCTGTTTCCATCTGCTCACCACCCCGGCTTTCTCAGTGATGCTACCTGAAACTCCAAAGTCAGCCATCACGATGTGCTTGCGTTGGTTAACGTTGCTGATCTGCGGGAAGTAGACATCGAGAGCAAAGAAGACGATGCAGATGAAAAATGCAAGCACGCCAATGCCCACACCATAATGACAGGCATCCACATTCTGGTTGAAGATGCAGTCCAGCTTTTCTGATGTCATTGCATTCTCGTAACCCTCACTGGTGATGCAGCCAAACACAATTATTGAGAAGATCTGCAAGAAAACAAGATCAAAAGCAAACTGAATTATTTTGCACATACCAAAAAAAAAATTCCACAACCTCAGGTGATACAAAGCATTGCCTTTTGGACACTCTGATGGGGGTGAAAGTTGATTTGCTGTCACATTGCCAGTGACAATAGGTTGGTCTTCATAGGAAAAGGGCTTCATTGCAGGAGCAAGGACACCATGCTACAACTCATGAGTTTTGCTGAGATGATGCCTGGTATAGCAGTCAGTGCAACATGCACACCACTAGTAACCCGGGTTCAAATCCGGTGCTGTCTATGAGGAGTTTGTACATTCTCCCTGTATTTGCATTGGTTTCCTCCAAGTACTCCCACCTTTCAAAACCTAACAGGGGTGTAGGTTAATTGGTTGTAATTAGCCTGTTACTGTGCTCCATATCTAAATTTAAAAACGTAAAATTTAGTTCAGTGAGTAGTTTTTCCTCTGAAAGGATATTCTTGTCTCAGAAGATGGCAGTGAAGGCTCAATGGTCTGATTCTTGGGATGACAGGACTGTCATAGGTGAGAACGGTTCAACAGAGTTTACGAGCTCAGAAATTCTGGCAGGACACAGGGAGGATTCTCCTCTTGTCTGGATTATCTAGAATGAGCATCACAGTCTCAGGAAACAGGACAAGGATCTTAAGACAGAGATGAGAAGTTTCTTCACTGCTAGAGGGTAGAGTATTGAACCCATGGAGCTCAGTGACACAGAGCATTGCAAGATGCCAAGTCAACAATTACACTGGATAATGAAGATTTTTCTTCCTGCACACTTAAGGGTGTATTTTATGGATTTTTATGATCATGAAAATGGACTTAAAATGATCCTATCACGTACAGTTTTGTTTTTAGATACAACCTATTTTGGGGATTTATTGTCATCATATTGCCCTCAAAGCAAGCTGTTTTGGTCAGTCCAAGCTTGCCTGGGCATGCACTCAGTGTAGGTGCTATGCAAATGTTGTCTTAGGCCTGGGCATGCTTAGCAGGATAGATGCAGACAGGCTATAAAAGCAGCAGCTCACATATAAAGGTGCTGGGCATTACACGGATTACAGATTGAATGCCTGTTTCTTTCCCCCCTGCTCCCTTACTTCCCTTTTCTTTCCTCCTTTAGTTCTTACTTATACATTATTTTTACTTCTTTATATGTAGTTTGTTGTCGTTCTTTGTTCTTATTACATCTCTTCATCTCTCTTTCGGTCTTGCAGGCGTTCTGCAAATTCTCGTGCTTTCTCCGGATCCAAGAACAGTCTGTTTGCTGCCCTGGGATAACTATTTTAAGCACCGCTGGATATCTTAACATAAATTTATAGCCTTTCTTCCATAGGATCAATTTTGCTGCATTAAACTCCTTCCTCTTCTTTAGGAGCTCAAAACTTATGTCTGGGTAGAAAAATTTTTTTTAGAACATTGTATTCCAGTGGTTTTTTGTCTTCTCTCATTTTATTCATTGCCTTCTCCAATATATTTTCTCTTGTCATTTATCTCAGGAATTTTACTAAAATGGATCTTGGTTTTTGTTGTGACTGTGGTTTCGGGGCTAATGTTCTGTGTGCCCTTTCTATTTCCATTCTTCCCTATTTCTGGCATTCCCAGGACTTTTGGGATCCTTTCTTTTATAAATTCTTTCATATCTTTGCCTTCTTCATCTTCCTTAAGGCCCACTATCTTTATATTTTTTCGGCTATTATAGTTTTCCATTATATCAACTCCTGTGTTTCTTTAACTTTTTTGTCACTTTCTTCTCAATTTTCTTTTTAAGTCATTCACTTCCATTTCTACAGCCATTACACGTTCTTCACATTTTCTAATCTTTTCCCTACATCTGTTATGACCAGCTCTATTCTACTCACTTCTGTACTTTTCATTTTATTAAATTCTAGTGTCAGCCATTCTTTTAATGCTTTCATTTGTTCTTGAAATTTTTTTTTAATCTATGTACCTCCTATTCCTCTGTGCAGAGCTCGGCGTTCTTCTTCTTCGGTGTCTGCTCTTGGGTTTGTGTCTTCTATTTCTCTTCCTTGTATCTGTGTCTCTTTTGACTTTCTTGTTGAGCTGCTTGTCAGTTTGTTGGGTTTTTTTTCCATGGTTTCTTGATGTTGGAGATTGAACGCCTGTTGATGCACATGTTCTTCAGGCAATAGCATAGCGAGCATACTTAACAATAGCATTTATTGTCTTCAGGACGATTCAACACAGCAAGAATGTCTTGTCAACGTCGCAACAGCTGCGATACATTCTGTTACATTTGTAATGAGTAAACACTTAAGGCTCAAACACGCAGCAGGACGGCACTTATTAAGAAAGCCTATAAGCTGTTCTGTTTTTTTTTAAACTTTATTTATATTATAAAATACAGATATAAAATAAAACAACATTCTTACAATGGACTATCATTAAAATACACATTGTTCCCCTACTGCACCCCACCCTCCCAACTAAATTCCTCCCCCTACTACCTGAGCTCTACTTCTGTTGTAAAATTGGTGACCAAGAAAAACCCTGGGCTCCTCACATTTTTTGTGCAACGTGTAGTCAACCTGAGAGCTTGGCTCAGCATCATTATGCAATTAAAGGAGTTAGATAAATTTGTAGTGAAAAAGTCCTCATGAAAATATAGAACAGAGAAAGGCACAGCATTCCTTCAGCTGAACACAGTACCAGATTAAACCAAAATTCTGCTACTTGCAATAGAACTAGAAATAATGGAACAATAAACTTATGGTGAGTAAAATTTCATTGTGGGCACTCTTTGCATAGTCCAGCTACTGGGATCACCATTCCAACAAGGTCTAAACCTATAAAGTCCTCTATTTTTGCCTGTAGATCAATTTGGAACAGTGCATAAGGTACTACAATACTTCAAGTCTTTCTTTCAAATCTGAGGGCATATGTTCAAGTTGAGAGGGGAAAGAGTTAAAAGGGAGCCAAGGGTAGTGGGTATATGGTACAAGAGCCAGACATGTGGTAGAGGTGGGTACAATTAAAAGACATTTGAACAGGTACACAGATAGGAAAGGTTAGATGGACAAGAGCCGAACGCATGGCCTGTTTCGATGCTATAAAACGATGACGGTATGCTGGCGGTGTATTCAATCTTATGTCAAGGTGGTCCATTTTGAATGTGCGCTATTCCTTCAATACTATATACAAAGATGAAAAATACATGGCTCAAATAACCATTCTAATCACTTGAAATACTCAGAATTAATGAACACATCAAAATGGTTTATAACTGGGACATCAATTACAGAATTACACTTTTAGAGTTGGTAAATTATTCAAGGGCCATGGTCTAATCTCTTTGGAAGTTAACTTCATTACCACAATATATTATAGCCACTTGTACCTCATGTGATAACTACTTCAAAGCCTAAGCATTGACAAGCTTTAAATTTTGAGAAAAATAACATGCATTATGAAATTGTACTGGCCAAGACACGTCTGTTATTTAACCCGAAGGTTCAAGTACAAAGCAGAGCTTTCACGAGGCTCTATAAGATTCCTCAAAGTTCTAAAATGACTGTCGTTGCTCATTAGCGAGGAGCCATAGAGTATTTTAACCACGCGCAGGCTGTGAGAATACTTAGTCAGAGAAACAAACACTGTGAATGCTGGAAGTTTGAGAAAACAGTAGAAAGCTGGAGGAACACAGCGGATCAGACAGTGTCTTTGGAGAGAAATGGTCGGACTACATTTCCGATTGGGACCTTTTGTCGAGACCAAAATTTAAAAAAAGGTGATAACATGAAGGCGAATATAGAATATTACAGCATAGTACAGGCCATTCGGTCCTCGAGTATTGCGTCCAGTTCTGGTCTCCAAACTTGAGGAAGGACATACTAGCTATAGAGGGTGTGCAGCGCAGATTTACAAGGTTAGTTCCAGGGATGGCAGGGTTGACATATGCAGCAAGACTAGAAAAACTGGACTTGTATCCATTGGAGATTAGAAGGATGAGGGGGGACATGATTGAGGTATACAAAATCATCAGGGGGATAGACAAGGTGAAGTCTGATTACTTGTTCCCAATGATGGGGGAGACGAGGACTAGAGGGCATAGTTTAAGAATACAGGGTAGGCCCTTTAGGACGGAGATGAGAAAGCATTTTTTTACCCAGAGAAGTGTGAATCTGTGGAATGCTCTGCCACAGAGGGTGGTAGAGGCGGATTCGCTGACTATGTTCAAAAGAGAGTTAGATAAGACTCTTGTGGGTAACGGAGTTGAGGGTTATGGGGATAAGGCTGGAAAGGGGTACTGATGGTAATGATCAGCCATGATCTAAAATGGCGGTGCTGGCCCGACGGGCCAAATGGCCTACTCCAGCTCCTATTGTCTATTGTCTATTGACCTACATAAATGGACTCAACAAACTACTCCATCTCTACTTCAGACCAATAACCCTCTACTTTTCTTGCATCCATGTGCCTATCCAGAGATGTAAATGCCCCTATTGTACCAGCCTCCACAACCACACCTGGCAATGCATTCCTGGCACCCACTAATCTTTGTGTGAAATAAAACCTACTGCTGTGGTCTCCTTTAAACTTTCCCTCTTCATAATATGAAGAGGGAAAGAATTTCAATACACATAAATATAGAGACGACTTCGTCACTCTGCTCTCTCCAGCCTGTGACCACTGCTCAATGCTTCAGAGAGAGTGCAGGTTCTCAAATGCCTTTTGGTATGTCACCAAAGCTCTTGGAAATTTCTACAAGTGTACTGTGCAGAACATACTGACTGGTTGCATCACTGGTACAGAGGTGCCAATGCACAGGGCAGGGAAAAAAAAACTATAGAGAGTTGTGAACTCAGCCGGTGCCATCATGGCTCCAGCCTCCACTCCATCGAGGATATCTACAGGAGGCAACGTCTCAAGAAAGCAGCCTCTATCCTCAAGGATCCCCACCATCCAGGCCACGCCCTTTTCTCACTGTTACCATCAGGAAGGAGGTACAGGAGCCTGAAAACAAATACCCAATGAAACAAAAACAGATTCTTCCCCTCTGCCATCAGATTTCTGAACCACAGACACCACCTCACTTTCTCTTCTTTGCACTAATTTATTTATTAAAAATGTAATTTATAGCAATTTAGCACCTGTAACACTGCAGAAAAACAACAAAATTTGTGACATGTTCATGACAATAAATTCTGATTCTGTTTTCATTGAGTTCAATGTTACCTCTCCGACTCTGGCTGGGTAATGTGCGGTGCCGACAAAGCCTGGCTCCAGGGCATGGTGAGTGAAACATGAAAGTCTTGATGATGATGCGATTGTAGCAAAATAGAGAATTGAAATGGGTGGCCACTGGGAAGATCCATGGGTGGCCACTGGGAAGATCCATGGGTGGCCACTGGGAAGATCCATGGGTGGCCACTGGGAAGATCCATGGGTGGCCACTGGGAAGATCCATGGGTGGCCACTGGGAAGATCCATGGGTGGCCACTGGGAAGATCCATGGGTGGCCACTGGGAAGATCCATGGGTGGCCACTGGGAAGATCCATGGGTGGCCACTGGGAAGATCCATGGGTGGCCACTGGAAGATCCATGGGTGGCCACTGGGAAGATCCATGGGTGGCCACTGGGAAGATCCATGCTATTGCAGGAAATGCTCCACTTGCGTGCACATCTCCCCCTTCACCACCATCCAGGGCCCCAAACAGTCCTTCCAAGTAAAACAACATTTCATTGGGGTGACTGAACACAGACTAGGAGATCACTTTGTTAAGCATCTTGGCTCTGTCTGCCGAACAGATCTCCCAGTGACCCCCCCCCCCCCCCATTTCAGTTTTCCATCCTATTCCCTTGCTAACATGTCTGTCCATGGTCTTGTGCACTGCCAAACTGAGACCAGCCGCAAACTGGAGCAGCAACACCTCATCTTCCAACTGGGCACCCTCCAACCGGATGGCATTAATTCATTAAACCCCTTCCCCCCCACTTCTCTCCCCCCCCCCCCCCCCCCCCCGTCATCTCTCCCTATCTCTGTCTCTCCATTCCATCTCCTTTTACACAAACATAATAAATTCTTACCTTGTCTCTTATCATATCTAATTAACACCTTCTGTTGGTCTGGATTCCTGCCCCAGCCAGCATTGTCTAACTTCTGAGACTTTCTGAGATTACCTGCTTCTGACATTCCTTGAAGAAGGTCTCAGGCCTGAAATATCAGCAATACATCTTTGTCTCCTATTGATGCTGAAGAGACTGACTGAGTTCCTCCAGCGCTTCAATGTGGCTTTACTCCAGAGCATGGTGGCATCCAGATCTGGCCCACAGCAATTAAGGACAGCATGGTTGCCTTAGCAGTTAGCACAATGCCTTTACAGCACCAGCGATCCAGGCCAGACCTGGGTTCGAATTTTGCGCTATCCATAAGGAGATTGTACGCCCTCCCCGCATCTGCGTGGGATTTCTCCGGGGGCTCTGGTTTCCTCCCACCCTTCAGGGGTGTCGGTTAATAGGATATAAATTAGGAAGCACGGACTCTAGGACCGATTTGGCCTGTTAGAGCAGTGTATATAGAATTTTTTTGAAAAACATTACAAAGTTTAAGATTGAAAAGACATTTAGACAGGGACACGAATGGGAGAGATTTAGGGGATATGGGCTGAACACGGTAAGCTGGGGTAGACCACTTAGCCAGTTGTGCTGATAGATTATAAATACATTTTGATTTTTCTAACAGCTGACCATCAGGAGGGAATAAAAGTAAATAAGCCATACTCCTCAACACCTCAGTGAGTTCCCCTCCCCCAGAAGTGTGCAGAAATTAATCTTCAACTGGAAAAATAACCCAACTGCAAGCTTCTAGATTTGAATTTGAGCAACATATGCCCTCCATGTGACATCTCCATCTCAGTTTACACTGCACTGCCAGCGTTTCCTTACATAGGGCACTCAACACCGGCCAAGCATTGCAGATTGGATTTAATTGGCTTTCATTTGGATATGAACAGAACACGAAACTGAAGTTAACTCATATTTACTATAAAGTTGAAAATTCCTCAGAATTGACTGGAAAATTACTTGGAAAAAAACTTTGATTCATCCTCTTTGAAAAGTAAAGGAATGATAAACAGGACTACCAGTCCATGTAAACTTGAGCCATGACAATATCACATCACAGGTAATCCCATGACATAGCAAGAAGAGATGCTGTTTCACACCCCCAGTGACTCAGTCAGACATCATCCTGACCTCGGGTGCTATCTATGCATAGTTTGCACATCATCCATGGGATCACGTGCGTTTCCTCAGTGCATTCTGGTTTCTGTTCACATGCAACAACAAAAAAAAAGGGGTGTGATAGGTGAATTGACCACCCGGTGTGTGTGGGTGCATGGTAGAATCTAGGCAAACAGGTGGGAATACGAGAAGAGGGAAAATAAACAGAGAATGGATCTGCTTTGTGAGCCAGTTCAGTGAACTGAAATGATCTGCTTCTGTGTATAAGAAAATATGGAAATATAAAACTTGAGCATTAGAGAGTGACTGGTGGTGATAACTGTTGACAGTAGCTAACGATGAGAGATGCAGCTTTCAGCAAGCAAAGAGAGAGACTATTTCAATAGGAATTGAACAGCTAACTTTTAAATACGAAACTGGATGAGATTGGTTGAAAGTTATCATGGTCATCTCATCACATTATCAGGAGTAGAAGCAAGCCTACATTACAACATTGGAGATCTTGACCAGAACAAGAAAACATGCAGTACCTAGGTGTTCAATTCTCCCCTTCCATTATTTCCTGTGGTTCAACACACAATGTGAACGGAATGAAAAAATGGAGAAGTAACATTAGTGGGGGTGGGATATTGGGCAGAGATCAAAAATGCACCATCTGTATCTCTGGCCTGACTGGTAGTCAGGAAACACAAAGATGCTGGAACCTTAAGCAAACAGTCAATTGCTGATAAGATAAGTCAAAGGTAAAGGTTCCATTGTCGTCACATAATACTACATTTAGAATGTAACATATATGAAATTCTTTATCTTTAGACTATCGTAAGGCAGACAGAGAGTCTCCACTTTGTCTAGCACCCCTCACAGAAACCTATAGCACTTGGTGTTCCTAGGCGGTCTCCCCACCAAAGACTTTGATTTTGAACATCAAGAGAAGATGGAATCTCAAATTGATGTCTCATATGTAAGGCAGACATCTCTGGCAGTGGCTCTCCCTCAGTACAAGGCTGGAGTGCCAGCCCAGGTGATCTGCATGAGCCTCTCTGGAATGAGAGGCTGAGTTCCTCCAGCGCTTCAATGTGGCTTTACTCCAGAGCATGGTGGCTCTCATTTATTACCCACATTA